>NW_026973906.1:0-5000 GCF_034640455.1 Diachasmimorpha longicaudata | reverse complement strand
AAATATCACTTATTTTTCCAATTTTCGACTTGTAGAACGATCAAGTATACTATTCTTTGGATTCTAAGATTTTTTTCAAGTGATTATTTTCAAAGTTGGGAAAAATGAAAAATTATTCTAAGTCCCCATTCGTAGTTCTTTTTGATTCGTATTGCTTCGGCGCAAAGTAGGTAGGGACACTTATGGATTTCTCAATTTTTGGATAGGGACAGCCGGATAGCCGTCATTCAGCATAAAAGCTATTGTTATATGCATAGTTTGATGTGAGGAATGGGAATTGATTGAAATTTTCACCCGCCAATTGCCGGCTGGCCTGATTTTAAGGTTTGAGAATCTTGACAACGATTTTGCATACCGACAAAAATAGCATCAAGCAAAAATATCACTTATTTTTCCAATTTTCGACTTGTAGAACGATCAAGTATACTATTCTTTGGATTCTAAGATTTTTTTCAAGTGATTATTTTCAAAGTTGGGAAAAATGAAAAATTATTCTAAGTCCCCATTCGTAGTTCTTTTTGATTCGTATTGCTTCGGCGCAAAGTAGGTAGGGACACTTATGGATTTCTCAATTTTTGGATAGGGACAGCCGGATAGCCGTCATTCAGCATAAAAGCTATTGTTATATGCATAGTTTGATGTGAGGAATGGGAATTGATTGAAATTTTCACCCGCCAATTGCCGGCTGGCCTGATTTTAAGGTTTGAGAATCTTGACAACGATTTTGCATACCGACAAAAATAGCATCAAGCAAAAATATCACTTATTTTTCCAATTTTCGACTTGTAGAACGATCAAGTATACTATTCTTTGGATTCTAAGATTTTTTTCAAGTGATTATTTTCAAAGTCGGGAAAAATGAAAAATTATTCTAAGTCCCCATTCGTAGTTCTTTTTGATTCGTATTGCTTCGGCGCAAAGTAGGTAGGGACACTTATGGATTTCTCAATTTTTGGATAGGGACAGCCGGATAGCCGTCATTCAGCATAAAAGCTATTGTTATATGCATAGTTTGATGTGAGGAATGGGAATTGATTGAAATTTTCACCCGCCAATTGCCGGCTGGCCTGATTTTAAGGTTTGAGAATCTTGACAACGATTTTGCATACCGACAAAAATAGCATCAAGCAAAAATATCACTTATTTTTCCAATTTTCGACTTGTAGAACGATCAAGTATACTATTCTTTGGATTCTATGATTTTTTTCAAGTGATTATTTTCAAAGTTGGGAAAAATGAAAAATTATTCTAAGTCCCCATTCGTAGTTCTTTTTGATTCGTATTGCTTCGGCGCAAAGTAGGTAGGGACACTTATGGATTTCTCAATTTTTGGATAGGGACAGCCGGATAGCCGTCATTCAGCATAAAAGCTATTGTTATATGCATAGTTTGATGTGAGGAATGGGAATTGATTGAAATTTTCACCCGCCAATTGCCGGCTGGCCTGATTTTAAGGTTTGAGAATCTTGACAACGATTTTGCATACCGACAAAAATAGCATCAAGCAAAAATATCACTTATTTTTCCAATTTTCGACTTGTAGAACGATCAAGTATACTATTCTTTGGATTCTAAGATTTTTTTCAAGTGATTATTTTCAAAGTTGGGAAAAATGAAAAATTATTCTAAGTCCCCATTCGTAGTTCTTTTTGATTCGTATTGCTTCGGCGCAAAGTAGGTAGGGACACTTATGGATTTCTCAATTTTTGGATAGGGACAGCCGGATAGCCGTCATTCAGCATAAAAGCTATTGTTATATGCATAGTTTGATGTGAGGAATGGGAATTGATTGAAATTTTCACCCGCCAATTGCCGGCTGGCCTGATTTTAAGGTTTGAGAATCTTGACAACGATTTTGCATACCGACAAAAATAGCATCAAGCAAAAATATCACTTATTTTTCCAATTTTCGACTTGTAGAACGATCAAGTATACTATTCTTTGGATTCTAAGATTTTTTTCAAGTGATTATTTTCAAAGTTGGGAAAAATGAAAAATTATTCTAAGTCCCCATTCGTAGTTCTTTTTGATTCGTATTGCTTCGGCGCAAAGTAGGTAGGGACACTTATGGATTTCTCAATTTTTGGATAGGGACAGCCGGATAGCCGTCATTCAGCATAAAAGCTATTGTTATATGCATAGTTTGATGTGAGGAATGGGAATTGATTGAAATTTTCACCCGCCAATTGCCGGCTGGCCTGATTTTAAGGTTTGAGAATCTTGACAACGATTTTGCATACCGACAAAAATAGCATCAAGCAAAAATATCACTTATTTTTCTAATTTTCGACTTGTAGAACGATCAAGTATACTATTCTTTGGATTCTAAGATTTTTTTCAAGTGATTATTTTCAAAGTTGGGAAAAATGAAAAATTATTCTAAGTCCCCATTCGTAGTTCTTTTTGATTCGTATTGCTTCGGCGCAAAGTAGGTAGGGACACTTATGGCTTTCTCAATTTTTGGATAGGGACAGCCGGATAGCCGTCATTCAGCATAAAAGCTATTGTTATATGCATAGTTTGATGTGAGGAATGGGAATTGATTGAAATTTTCACCCGCCAATTGCCGGCTGGCCTGATTTTAAGGTTTGAGAATCTTGACAACGATTTTGCATACCGACAAAAATAGCATCAAGCAAAAATATCACTTATTTTTCCAATTTTCGACTTGTAGAACGATCAAGTATACTATTCTTTGGATTCTAAGATTTTTTTCAAGTGATTATTTTCAAAGTTGGGAAAAATGAAAAATTATTCTAAGTCCCCATTCGTAGTTCTTTTTGATTCGTATTGCTTCGGCGCAAAGTAGGTAGGGACACTTATGGCTTTCTCAATTTTTGGATAGGGACAGCCGGATAGCCGTCATTCAGCATAAAAGCTATTGTTATATGCATAGTTTGATGTGAGGAATGGGAATTGATTGAAATTTTCACCCGCCAATTGCCGGCTGGCCTGATTTTAAGGTTTGAGAATCTTGACAACGATTTTGCATACCGACAAAAATAGCATCAAGCAAAAATATCACTTATTTTTCTAATTTTCGACTTGTAGAACGATCAAGTATACTATTCTTTGGATTCTAAGATTTTTTTCAAGTGATTATTTTCAAAGTTGGGAAAAATGAAAAATTATTCTAAGTCCCCATTCGTAGTTCTTTTTGATTCGTATTGCTTCGGCGCAAAGTAGGTAGGGACACTTATGGCTTTCTCAATTTTTGGATAGGGACAGCCGGATAGCCGTCATTCAGCATAAAAGCTATTGTTATATGCATAGTTTGATGTGAGGAATGGGAATTGATTGAAATTTTCACCCGCCAATTGCCGGCTGGCCTGATTTTAAGGTTTGAGAATCTTGACAACGATTTTGCATACCGACAAAAATAGCATCAAGCAAAAATATCACTTATTTTTCCAATTTTCGACTTGTAGAACGATCAAGTATACTATTCTTTGGATTCTAAGATTTTTTTCAAGTGATTATTTTCAAAGTTGGGAAAAATGAAAAATTATTCTAAGTCCCCATTCGTAGTTCTTTTTGATTCGTATTGCTTCGGCGCAAAGTAGGTAGGGACACTTATGGATTTCTCAATTTTTGGATAGGGACAGCCGGATAGCCGTCATTCAGCATAAAAGCTATTGTTATATGCATAGTTTGATGTGAGGAATGGGAATTGATTGAAATTTTCACCCGCCAATTGCCGGCTGGCCTGATTTTAAGGTTTGAGAATCTTGACAACGATTTTGCATACCGACAAAAATAGCATCAAGCAAAAATATCACTTATTTTTCCAATTTTCGACTTGTAGAACGATCAAGTATACTATTCTTTGGATTCTAAGATTTTTTTCAAGTGATTATTTTCAAAGTTGGGAAAAATGAAAAATTATTCTAAGTCCCCATTCGTAGTTCTTTTTGATTCGTATTGCTTCGGCGCAAAGTAGGTAGGGACACTTATGGCTTTCTCAATTTTTGGATAGGGACAGCCGGATAGCCGTCATTCAGCATAAAAGCTATTGTTATATGCATAGTTTGATGTGAGGAATGGGAATTGATTGAAATTTTCACCCGCCAATTGCCGGCTGGCCTGATTTTAAGGTTTGAGAATCTTGACAACGATTTTGCATACCGACAAAAATAGCATCAAGCAAAAATATCACTTATTTTTCCAATTTTCGACTTGTAGAACGATCAAGTATACTATTCTTTGGATTCTAAGATTTTTTTCAAGTGATTATTTTCAAAGTTGGGAAAAATGAAAAATTATTCTAAGTCCCCATTCGTAGTTCTTTTTGATTCGTATTGCTTCGGCGCAAAGTAGGTAGGGACACTTATGGCTTTCTCAATTTTTGGATAGGGACAGCCGGATAGCCGTCATTCAGCATAAAAGCTATTGTTATATGCATAGTTTGATGTGAGGAATGGGAATTGATTGAAATTTTCACCCGCCAATTGCCGGCTGGCCTGATTTTAAGGTTTGAGAATCTTGACAACGATTTTGCATACCGACAAAAATAGCATCAAGCAAAAATATCACTTATTTTTCCAATTTTCGACTTGTAGAACGATCAAGTATACTATTCTTTGGATTCTAAGATTTTTTTCAAGTGATTATTTTCAAAGTTGGGAAAAATGAAAAATTATTCTAAGTCCCCATTCGTAGTTCTTTTTGATTCGTATTGCTTCGGCGCAAAGTAGGTAGGGACACTTATGGCTTTCTCAATTTTTGGATAGGGACAGCCGGATAGCCGTCATTCAGCATAAAAGCTATTGTTATATGCATAGTTTGATGTGAGGAATGGGAATTGATTGAAATTTTCACCCGCCAATTGCCGGCTGGCCTGATTTTAAGGTTTGAGAATCTTGACAACGATTTTGCATACCGACAAAAATAGCATCAAGCAAAAATATCACTTATTTTTCCAATTTTCGACTTGTAGAACGATCAAGTATACTATTCTTTGGATTCTAAGATTTTTTTCAAGTGATTATTTTCAAAGTTGG